>NC_091948.1:5400000-5402500 GCF_041260155.1 Ptychodera flava
AGGTATTTTAGAGTGTCTGATGTATAATAAATTGCAGTGCTTTTAGGACTATTTTTCCCCAGAAAATCCCCATCATTATGATTTACGATTCAAAAAATAACAAATAACAATACAATTGCTCATGAAATTAGTGACACGAGTAGATTTTACGGAGGTTTCCGTAAACCGAGAAAGATGTGGGTTTTCTGTATCTGATATTTGTGAAGCCAACGTAAACTGTCTGTTCGTCGTCTTCGTTACAAACTGGAATTTGATCCTCCCACCCAAGAAAAAACAAAACAGGAACAAGTTGTTGGTAAGCGACGTGGAAAATAAAACAAACACAGAAAATTGAAAAGAAAAATGATACATGATTATTCCACTGATGAAATAGTTTTGATGTGACTGGAAAAATACCGTGTTGGGTTTCTGAATGCGACTAACGGAAGATCAAAGGAACAAGTAAAAGCGTCCTACATGGTTCCGACTGTGAATTGCACAATTGCTTAGAAGGAGCCTTTGTTTCGAATGCCGAAAACATGGAAACTTTAAATAAACCAAACAGTAAATATGATATATCTTCCTGTGACAAGAAGACTTGTATTTGCTTGTTTTATTAAAATACACATACACACAGATGTGAACTGTTAGCGAGTATGAACACTACAATAATTGTAGCGTACTGTAGTGTTTGATAGATGATGGGTGTGGCATATGCGGGCTTTTCTCTCGACTGCGCGATTGCGCAAATTATTGTGCATATTTTTCATGGATTTAAACCCCCAATTCGGACCGAATCGTGTCCAAAGGAACAAATACGTCAAATTCTGAGTCGGATTTGTCGGAGAAGCAAGAGAGCAGCCGAATACATCACAAGCTGACAAACATCGTGATATCGATGTTAGTACGGGTGCTGCATGAGACATAGACCTCGCAACTGAACTGGGTGGCGATGGTAGCGATATCGATGAAGCGCTTCCTAGGAAGGCAAAATCAACATAAAAAATGACTGCCAACTAAAATTTCAAGTCTGCCCCCTAATGGGCAGAAAGTGCCCCTTTTAATGAACATGCAGAGAAAACACTGCATATGTTTCAACGTTTGCAGCAGCATTAAGATTTCAACACATTAACATTCACCGTCCTTTTCATGCCTCTCTTTGACAGCAGACTATTGTCGCTTCTCCAAAACGAGCTTCTCCGTGACTTTACAACACAATTCACCGGTCTTTGCAGAAAGATATTCTTCCGTTTCAGTTATTTTATTTGTCACATAAATATAGCGTTCTACATTATTATTTGAGTGTGTTTAGCATTGACAATACTGAAATAAATATTACTTTTTTTTATAAACATGATTGATGGGGTATTTGCAACCGGTGCTTCGAGCATTAATTATTTTGGATGAAACTGGAGCAGTGACCGAATTATCGACCGGCAATACTATGTACACAAAAATCGAATGGTAGTGTTTAAACAGGATTTTGCCAAAGATTGTTAAGCTGACCAACTATAGTGTAACAGTGATATTTGTGGACAGATAAATAGAAATCAAAGTCGCGTAAGTCGATTTTTCATCACTGTGAAACACCTGGACAAGACTGGACCACATCCTCTTCATGATTAAAATCAAGTCTTGTCTGAGGGTGCCTTTAATGGTAAATGAATATGAATGTGCTCCCTAAGAAAGTATTTGGTTGTGACCAAAGCTACGCATGGGCCACTATCCTTCAGTCCTGTGGTCATTGTGCCTCAGTGACTCTGAAGTTTCGTGGACTGCCGTATAAGCAAGGTGACCCTTCTGGGGTACATCCACACAAAAACGTTGATTTACTGCTATGATCACTCACTGTCGTTGCTTTTCTGACAATCTGTATTAAGTGTTTTCATATCATGCTTGGCGAGTCGCGTGATATCACGATTTGATTGATTTGATATCGAAGTCAGTATTTCATTTCATTTCGTTCAAACAATGCAGTCAGCTTTCAACATTAATCATTGGGATTTAAGAAGCACATTCTTCTTATTGTATGGAGAAGATTTACTTTTGCCGTAAAGAGAGAAAATAGCATCTACAGTCTATACCCATTGTAGCTAGTTAATTCTTAAACTCCCCCTTTAGACTCTTCAGATTCTCTCATGCCATCAAGTCCATGTACATGGTTCTTGGAAGGACCATAACTTGCCTTCGACCGAGCTGCGGACACTAAACACTGACCGCTTTCCTCACTGTCGTTTGCCCTACGGCGTACACAAGTCCTTGTCAGCTTGTAGCGTGACTGGTGCCCATAACTCTACGGTACAAATGGTCACCGGGTCAGTTTTGTTGAAGACATCAAACTTATTGAAATTTCTGACTTCTAGACTTTCTGAAATTTCGAATAAAGGTTGCGTTTGATGAGGTCATACCTATATACATGTACCAACCTCTTGTGTAAAACATGGCTATTTAGAAGCCGGCAATCCGTACAAAATGTGTATTTTCCGAGAAAACGCTTCTTGCTGACGTTAATATAGCAAAA